>NC_046333.1:84827501-84855001 GCF_000738735.6 Corvus cornix cornix
TTGTCCTTTGTGCTTCATTGAGGATGAATCTCCCATCTAAGAAAATGTAGTATCTACTAAAACAAAGTCTGAAGTTGATATTTGTTTTTTCCTAAGCTCTATTTCCCAGCATAGACACGGGAGTGAGGCTGGTATCATGTTCCAGTTTTCCTTTTTTTGTTAGAAAAGTAGGGGTGTGGGCCAGAGTTGGAAGCAAAAGTGGGGAAAGCTTTTCTACCATGTTAGCTGATCATTCTTATTGCATAACCGTCGGAAAGTTCATATCATCAAATCATCATCACAATGAAACACTACATTTATAATGTGGCCATGGCATGATTGGATTTTTAAGCACAAATTAATAATAATTGAAGCCCAGTCAAAGTAGTAGAAATTGTGTTGTTTATGGTTTGCCTTGGTCATCTTACATGCCTGTAATTTTTCATTGGTCAAACACAAGAGGATTGGATATTTTTTAATAATATGAAATAACCAATGTGTGTACTGCTGTAAGAAAAGAAAATCTTTGTTTTCATGAGCACGAGAGCAAAATGAAATCAAACAGTATTAAACTGTTTAGATTCAACTCACCTAATCCTTCCACAAGTAAGCAACTTGTAGCCTTTATCTTCCCAGTGGACTTGAGTATATTTGTGTTGAAGAAAACCTTAGTAGATACATAAATTCAAAGGAAGGACATTTTCCTTGTCTTGTTCTCCCTGATTTTTAAAGCTGAAATGCTTGTGTGTTACGACCTGGCCCTGAAGGCAAGGGCAACTGAGCTTGTTAATAGATCCCTTGGGGCAGATTAGAGTGAAATGATGCTGAATGAATGACCAGTGCCTTTATATAAATATGCGTGTGTATATATACATGTTGGGTCTATTTTAGAACAATTTGGTTACAACGAAAATGAGGTATGTAGCACCTTTTGGTTATTATCTATAGAAATATAGCAATATAAAACCATAAAAATAACACTTAAGAAAATGTATAAGGAAAAGAAAGAAAGAAGGGATAAGAGTGAAAGGATAGAAAAGAGGAAAGATGTCACCACTTGTGGACCCAAAGACAAGACTTGATTAATGCAGTGTTTGGTGCTCGAAGCACAAGCTCTGGCATGCCCCAGGTCAGAGACAGTCCAGCTGCGTTACTTCTGCCTGTTGCAGAAGCGACTTTGGGATCAGGAAAAGAGCTGCTTGCAAAGGAAACATGGCAGGCGCCAATGATGTCGGCTCATGTTACCTCGGAGACAAAGGAAGAGAGAGGCTGTTCGGGTCTGGCTTCTAACAGGTTTATTGTTAGAAGTTTCGCAACCCAAACAGGCTGGAATCCCATGTGATAGGATGGAATGCGATGGGATTGTGATGGGATGGCTCCTCGGAGCCTTGTCCTCAGTTTTATAGGGAATTTGAAAACCCCGGTGAAAGGGGAAAACAACCAATGAGTTACAAGCCAGGGGGAGGATACAATTCAACAAGAGCCACTGGGGTAAACCGAGAGGAGGGGGTTATAACAAAGAACCCATGAACAATCGAGTAACCGAGAATTTTCTCGAACTGGGGGAGGCGGCTTGTACCCAGCCTGGGGGGGGTGCAGTTTAGGCTTCTGAGCCGCCCATCAACCCACCCTCTGAGTCTGCCTCTTTGGGGAACTCGATCCAGGGGAGGGGATGGGATTGATTGGCATCTCACTGCCCCAGCGCTGCGGTGGGCTGCGTCACCCCAACACTTGATTTTTGCAATTTATATGTCAATTGGTCAAATAGATGGTCAAAGACTTGATATATTAGGGGTGGGAGAAGCCCATAAACACAAAGTTCAATGGGTTAATAAATGCTCATGTTCAGGTGGGAACTCCTGAAGGGGGGAGTTTAACACTGTCTGTTACAACGCTGTGGATCATGCACAGTCCTCTGTGGAAGACCCCAGAAATGAATATATGATCAGGGGTCTTTGATGTGATGGTTTATGACCCCTTGTAAGACATGACCACTGCCTCTCATGCCAGCATAGTCGAGCCAGTTATGCCCCATCAGAAGGGATGAAGACCTTCAGGCCTATGTATGAATATCCCAGTACCTCCCCTGGGGGTAGGAGGGAGATTTACAGGGAGCCAGTTTTGTAAGGGAGAACATTGGCTTGATAAAAAACACTATCCCATTTTGCAGGATCTGCGTCGTATCTTCCTCTTCCCTTATCTGGCTCAAAACCCAGCTTGTATATTCAGTGGTGGGTGCACACCCACTATGCACCTGGATATTTCCTTGCACATCATCAGCAAAGCACCCTCTTGTTTTGGAAATGGCCAATTGTTTGAGACATTAGCCATTAACATTTCATTCTATCACATTGTTTTTCCACTGTATGAGCAAACATGTAGAGGAAAACCAGACAGTGATTTCAGTTCCAATTTCATAGTTCAACATTTTTGGGAAAACTGCATTCTTGCTCTAGTCACAAACACATAACTAAAATCAGAATTACAATGGATTTCTAAAATAGATTTTCAGCACCTAAATTTAGCAACTCTTTATTTCCTCTTTGAAACTCTCCGAGAACCACTTCACTCTTCATCTTTTGACTATATTCCTAAAAGTAACAGATCATGTTTAAATTGTAAAAATATTCTATGTTAGGTGTTTCTTCAAAACTGTCTTCAGTCTAAAAGTCTTTATACTGCAACTCATACTTGAATTCCAACTGCTGTGGCTGTTCAGAACTGCCACCACATAGTTTCATCTCTCTGTACTTCACTCATCAGCAAAAAATTCAGACAATAATACTTGTCCTCACTCAGACAATTTTCATGAGGTTCCATACATTTATGCTCATGAATTGTTGCAGTATATTCACTTGGGTTTATTTTGAAGTGTAAAATAGCTGAGAGAATAGGTTGCAAACGAAAGACAAGGCACTGAGAATTTTGGTTCCTTACATTTTTCTAAAATGAAAGTAAAAAATACAGAACAGCTGAGAACTATGTTTATACTTAGGTCAGACTCTACAAAAATGCTATTCCTTTTTTCTGGAAAAGAAAAATTGCCTCTACTATTAATTGCTAACTGCTAATTGCAAAGTAATGAAAACTTGAGCAAAAATGCAGTAACGTGTCAGACAGCTGGTGTAAGTCAGGGACTCTCACTCAGTGTCATGATTAAAGCTTTGTCCCAGTGATTCAACAGGAACTAAATTAAGAACAACTCAATGTCATATAGTGGTGGTGTTACGATCCAGTTTAAACCCAGAAAAGCAAAGAAAGCTAAGTCTCTGTGCATAAACTGGAAGGAACTTAGAAGGTTCAAAATATTCCCAGAAATGAGATTAAAACCAAATGAGGTTAGATGTTGATGCCAAAAAATTGATGTGTTTTATTTAACAGTAAAAGAGGCAAAGAGAAGAGAAGAGAAAAGAAAGAGAGAAAGAAATAGAAGAAAAGAAGAGTGTGTGGGGAGTAGGGGAACAGGGAGAGGTGACAGGGGTTAGGTGGAAGCATATCACCCATCTGAGGGTCCCAACGACGTCTCATTGTTCCCCTCCATCTGGTCTGATGGTGGTGAGGGTCTCCCGTTGCCACTGTGGCCACACTGCCACACCACACACCAAAGAGTACAGAATCCCGTGGATTAATATATGCTGTGGGCCAGGTGGGAACACCCACATGCCTCCTCTTGCGGGGGCTGGCTTGACACTGTCCCCTGCAACACTGAGGGTCTGTTGCATCATCTCTGGGGCTCTGGTGCAGGGTCTGGGGACCCCTTTGAGGGGGCCCCTGTGATGGGCCATGTCACCCCCTTCTGCTGTGGATAAGCTTCCCCCCCCCAGTGAGGACCCCTCAGCTGGGCTCCTCGGCACAGTGGAGGATGGGCAGTCACTGCGCTTCTGACCAGAGGCGTTTCCGACCAGAGGCGTTTCCAACACACCCCCAAAACCTCTCCTCCCCCCACCCTTTGGTGGAGGGTCTGTTGGAGCCTGGCAGCTGATAGCCCTGCAGCTGTGGTCTCCACCTTTGGAGGTGTTAAGCCTGTGCTCCGTGAATGTCCCCAGCCCTGAGTTGTTACTTTATCTTCTCTTCATCAGTGAGCAGTGTAAGGCCTCAGTCAGGGCCCCATTCAGGGTGCAGTAGTCTTCTTTGCAGCTTTTGTAATACAGTTTTAAAAGTTCTTTAAGAAAATGTTCAAGTCATAAACTATAATATTTCAGTCTCTGACAGGTGGTATCCAAAATTTGAATTAAAAATTTCCTGGACTGAAAATGCTACTAAAATAACTTTTTTTTTTTTTTTTTCAATCTGAGAATGATCTAATTTTGTGGTAACAAAGAAATATCTCTTTACTATAGTTCTGTAGAAAAGCTCATGTAATGTGCAACTTTGTCTTTCCTAAAATCAGCCAGTTAACAGTACTTCTGATGCATCACTTTTCATTCTGTGTTGGCTCAACAGTCTTAGAGGCAATTGTTAGTTGCTAAAATTTGTTATATCTTTATACAAAATGTGTAGAACTGCTTTGTAGAGATCTGTTGTATAGTACTTTATTATATTTACTATATTTCTTTATATTGTGATTTTTGTGTTATTATGTTGTTATTAACTACCTAATAACTTTGGTAGTTCTGTAAGAATTCTCTTAAATCTTTCTGGTGTAAGAATCTGAGTAAAAGAATCTGTTTGGCTTAAAAACTTACTGTACTTGTCCTCTGTTTTTGTCATTTGGATTATAATTGGAATTTTTTCATCAAGAAGTTTTGAATTTTCTGACCACTTGTTTATTCTGAACATTAATTTATATTTCTTCTCTCAGTAAGCTCATACATACTGATAGACATATGATAGAATTTAAAAAATATTTTAAATTTTATTTGTTTAATGGGCATAACTAAAAACTCTATGATCATTCAAAGCCTTCAAGGGTCAAGACTGTTTTGTATTAAAACAGATTTTCTCTGAAGTTTTTAGCAGGGTTTCATTGTAACTCAGAAGGAAGACTTTCTTTTGCTGAAATGAAGTTTATTAAGTCTGCTTTAGTATGCTGGAACTGCTTTTTTTCAAAGTTCTAATATTCCCATTGATGCTATTCTCTCAGCTCTGAAGGCCAAGTAGGTTTTGAAGCAGACACTGAGAAATATCCATTCAGGGATTTAATAAACCTACAGGTAAACCGCTTACAATTGTCATCAGATATTAGCAGGTCGGTTTTATTCCAGCCCTTCATAACATTCAGGGAGATATCCTTGTTTTGGGACATATTGCTCAACTAACTTGTTGTTGGATATTTGATTCTTAAGACAGAAAGGAAGAACACAAATAGAAGAGTATTTTTGGATCATATCAACACATTAACTTTTTGTGTGCTTCTGAATTCACATCTGCAGGTTTTTAACATCTAGCTATGCTGCCTCTATTTCATTATTTTACTTGAAAATCTCTTTTCAAGTTTGTGTATACACAGCTGATTTAGATTATGCTTAATGCAGAAATACCTCACTTGAGAGAACAAAAAATAAATTAATTAGGAGGAACTGTATGGTTGTATGTACAATATATTAAAGTTTCTATGGACCATTGGTTTCCAACTGCCCTGTGTGGTTCATTAACCTTTGAGTTGCAGGCTGTGCAATTCACATAGGTAGATAAAATATCAACATGCAATTTCAAGCTGGCTTTTGCCCTTAAGTCTGCAAATAACTGGAACACATTTATTTTTTTAACTGTAAAATTATTTTTGCTAACCACAGAGAGTAAGCTATCACAACTACTAAGCTCCTAGGAAGACTTCTAGATATCTTAGCAAGTGTTTAGCAGGTTATAAACAACGGGACCTTGAAAAGGAATATGTTGTAATTTTTATAGTATACAAATGTAATTTCATTTTTCAGGCCAGTTTTGTTTAAAAAATCATGCAAAGATCAGTAATACAGAACAAATGTGCCTTATTTTTTTGTTCATGTTTACTGCATTCTCACAGCAGAATACAGAAAATGTGTGGCATGCCTTGAAGATGCCTGGAGAGAGAATTAAGAGCAGCACTAAAATGGAAAATAGATGCTCAGAATCATCAGTGGACAAATTTACAAATGTCTGTTGTTATGAGAAGAATAAAAGAAACAACACAAACAGAATTTGTATTATAAAAAACCCATAAGAAGATTAATATTTCATAGTATGGAGCAGTGAGTAAGAGAATAAGTTCATTTTCTTCCAGTATGCCTGAGGTTTTTCTTCCATATTTTTTTCAATCTATCAAATTTGCAAAATGTCAGATCATGGTCAGAGAATTTGCAAACAATGCAGTCCTAATCCAGGATGGGAGAAATGCAGGTGTGGAAGAATTGCTTAGGTATCAGCCCTTTGGAAATGGTTCAAATAATGTAGTTTCAAATATCTCTCTGTCACCTTAACAAAGTATGTATTTACAAAACATAAAGCAGAGTACAGTAAATCATGCATGGCTCCATGATTTGACTTCAAATCCAGTTCTTACACCTCAATTTTATAAAAGACACCAGAACACAGCTTCTGTGGGCCAATAGGGCTTTTTCACTTTAGTCTTGAAAGCTTTAATAAATTTGCGTTAGCAATATTAACAGACTGAGGAGAAAATGTAACTCTTCAGCCACTATGGTTCCAGTGTAACATCTGAGTATTCCCTGGAGACCAACAGCTGCCTTTGAACTTGGAGTTTGTGAACAAGACAGAGGCACAGATGATTAGTGTTTCTGACCACTGCTCTAATGAGCAATCCCTTAAATTCCTTTTCAAGGCCTGCACTGTCTATATACTTGGATTTAATCTGCAGTAAAACTTATCTGTGCATATATGTGAAAACTGCCTCAAGAATTAACCTCTGTTAATGTAAAAAAATAATGGCATTAAAAAATTCATTGAGATTTAATCAGGGTTACTAGAAGACACCAGGCACCTTGAGGTAGAAAACCTCATTGTACTACCAGAAAATAAGTTGAACAGTTATATTTTCATTACAGTGAGTTTGCAGAACTGAAGCTGTTGCCATGTATTTGTTTTACTGCACTAGAAAATGGCTTTTAGCCACTTGTTTCACAAAGATAAACAGAACAGAGAGAGAAAAGAAGCTACAGCAATAACTTGTGTTATTTCTGGAAATCTCATGTTATGATCTCTTCTCCTTACTAACTAGGCTTCCAGGACTGCATCCAAACTACGGTGGCTGACTGAAGAAGATGGAGAGTTGCCAGCAAGCAGAGCTCCAACCTTATTGTGTTTGAGGGACCAGAAGGCCAGATGGTCATGGCCCAGCCCTTCATTTTAAATAGTCCTCTGACCTTATGGGGCCGAGATGTGCTTCAGTTTGGTGTCTGCATAAAAATGGGGTTTTGATAGGGGCTGCTGATGTGCGCAACACCCTGGGTTTAACGTGGACTGTTATAAAACCTGCTTGGATAGATCAGTGGCCCCTCACCCAAGACAAGCTTGTTGCGCTCAACATGTTAGTGCAAGAACAATTGCAAGAGGGACACATTGTCCCATCCACCAGCCCATGGAACTGTGTTTGTCATCAAAAAGAAACGTGGCAAGTGGCATTTTTTAATGATTTAAGACAAGTCAATGAGGTTATGAAAGATTTGGGCCCTTTACAACCAGGATTACCTTCACCTATGATGATTCCTAGAAAAATGGTCCCTGGTGGTGATCTATTTAAAGGATTGTTTTTTCGCAATTCCCCTTCACCCTGATGACACACTGAAATTTGCCTTCTCAATTCCAAGTGTAAATATGCAGGAACCCCTGAAGCGATATCATTGGGTGGTGTTGCCACAAGGAATGAAAACCAGTCCAACAATATGACAATGGTTCGTTGCTCGTGTTCTTGCTCCAGTGCACCAGGATTTCCCTGTGGTACTTTTATATCACAACGTGGATGACATATTGATAGCTGCAGCCACTGCCGAAGAGACACAAGCTGGGTTAACTGCAGTTATGCACACTGTTCAACAGGCTGGACTAAAAATTGCTTCAGAAAAGGTACAACACTTTCCACCCTGGCAGTACCTAGGATGGTGCATCACAGAGCAAACTGTGAAACCTCAAACAATCACTTTGTGAACACAAGTCAACACACTGAATGATCTGCAGAAGTTGTTGGGTGCCATCAACTGGGTACAGCCCATGCTTGGCATCACTAATCAAGACCTACAGCCATTGTTTGAATTGCTGAAAGGTGACACCCATAATGCATCACCTTGAACTCTTACATCTGAAGGACAAGTAGCTCTACAACGTGTGGCATCAGCAGTTACTACACACCAAGTGGCTCATCGGGATCCAGAGTTACCTATGTTGACCATTATCCTGAATCCCAACCGACAACCACATGGCCTGCTGTTTCAGTGGGACAACAGTTTGACTGATCCCCTACTACTTTTGGAGTGGTTGTTTCTTCCTCATGGTAATGCCCAAGACTATTGCCACACGACATGAAATGTTTGCACAGTTAATAATGAAAGCACGAAGATGCTCCTGCAGCCTTGCAGGACAGGAACCTGCTACAATTTTTGTCCCCTGTACCTCTACATACCTACTGTGGCTTCAGCAAACTTCTGAGACTTTTCAAATTGCTCTAGCTGCCTTTCCTGTGCAGGTTTTAGTGCATCTGCCAGCACACAAATTATTCGGCACAGGATTTGTTTCTATGCTTAAGCCTAAGCGATCTCAAGTGCCACTTTCAGCTCTAACAGTTTTTTCCGATGGATCTGGAAAGACACAGAATTCTGTTTTAGTTTGGTGAGACCTGGATATGGGACAATGGAATTCAGATATCTCAACTGTCCCTGGGTCCCTTCAAGTTGTTGAACTCACAGCAGCAGTAAGAGCTTTTTGAAAATGGCCAGGACCTTTTAATTTGGTTACTTTCTCATAGCTCCTGCTGGACCAACTTTAGCAAGTCAGCCATGTTTAACTCATTCTGCTCCACAACAGAGAGTGGAGCAATCATTAAGTGGTCTGAAGCCCTCAGCTGGAGAGATGATACACAAGGAGTTCTATATCTGAATTTATACTCAACAAACAATGCATTCTCTGCTTTTCTCCTGAAGAAAACTGTTATGCTGACAACCATACCTGTCATTGACTTTTATTTCAGAAAGAAACATAATATTGGTCTCCGTAAGTTTAAAGCCATGAAATCACAGTAAGAAGGCTGAGAAGAATTTGTTATATTATATACAGTGGACTCCCATTTGAACCTTGGAAAACAGCTTGCATTTTATATCACTGTGCATACTGATAAGCACAGCTTAAAAAAATAAATGTGTCACAAGCATCAACAAACCTCTAAAATCACTTATCTGCTCAGAGAGGAGACATTTAGCTACCTAACAGAAATTTTCATGCTTGAATACAAACTCTGAATAAACACCAAAGATGAAATACAAGGAATAATTTTTCTGTTCATGTGACCAGCCTAATTATGATGTGAACCAAGTGGAAGAAATTATCTTTAAGTCACCAGTAGCTTTAAATCAATTTAACATTTTTGTTAATATAAGTGAGAGGATTTATGAAAAAATACCGGGAAAGAGTTAAGTGTGTGTTGTTTCAACTGTTGTGAACCACATAAAAGCTGATCACTTCTAATCCCCTAGGTTGGCAAGAATGGCTATAGACTTGTGATAGTGGGGTCAAAGAGAGATGGAACAACAATAACTATCCTTTTATCAAGCTCTGATATAAAAGAGAGAATAAGGAGACTGTGGAGAAGCCAACTACTATAATGTGTAAAATTCTGATGTGATATTAAGAAAAAACTTTCATAAAAAGGTCTTTTAATTTTCCACCTTCATTGACTGACAAGAATGACGAAAACTGTCCACTGGATGCAAGTAAGGAGTTTCAAGAGGCACTTTACTAGCTTTTACAACCTAAATGCACCTTTAGGGTCATATATTCAGCTTAATTGCCTATTACATGCTGGAGCACCTTATCTAGAAGTTTTTGTATGAAGCTCATAATTGTTTAAAGCTGTAGTTCATTGAATAGTCTTTAAAAATCTATACTATGTTCCAGGGCACTTGTTGGAGTAGTTAATTACCCTGTCTGCCAAAAACCTCCACTTTGTATCTATTTATATAGCATCTTCTATTTCCCACCTGTCACTGTTACTGAGCCTTTCCTCTAGAAAAAAGAGTCATCGCCACCAGAAATGTTTTCCCAGTATATCTCTGGGGAATGTGATCACATTAGCTATGCTAGCGATATTACTGGGTTCAGAAAAAAGCAGTCGGTCTCTTTGATCTCTAATTTTCATACACATTTCCCTGTGCAGCTTGCACATACATCCCTCCAAGCAGGAATGTTCCTGCCATATATGGCTAGAAAGGGATGCGTGATCCTTTCTGGATCTGTTGAGGGCACGTAAGCTATTGCTCAGAAGAGAAACACTTTCCTTCAGGAACTGCTGGAATGACAGGTATGTTCTTAGGACTGGATTTTGATTGTCTTAAGTGGCAAATATCCGTGACATATTCTCCCAAAAAAACTTCCCAACACTCCCAATATCCTTAGCCTTCAACATCAGCTCCACTCATATGCTTACCTATGAGGTAACATCCCCCTGTTGCCTTGCACCTCCTAGTTTCTTGGCTCTTCATGAACAGATGCAGTTCAGGACTCAAGTGTTCAGCTTCAAGGTTTGTCTGCAGTTCGAATTTGTAGTGACAGACTGGCTTTCATGACAACTTGGTGAACGTGCACTCAGTACTGGGCAACAGCTCAGATGGCTGTGCTTCAGCAGAAGCAGCACATGATAGCTCAATAATAATGGCAGAGGACATTGCTACATCTCTGTGTGTCTGGGCAGCAACACCGCATAGCAGAGCATCTTCTAATATGCAGGCAGACAGGACCCACAACCCCTACACAGCAGGCTGCAGAAGATATGGCAAAGGAGTGTCATGACTTTAGGGATTTTCTTACAGTATAGTGCACACTGAGCCTCTTCCAGACCCAAAAGCACAGTGCTGACAAGATAAGCCTGTCTTCTGATGTGCACCTGCCATCAGAGAGGCATCAGTCCTTAAAATTTGGGAAAAAGTCACCAAAATATGCCCAGATCATGCCTTCGGGCAGCCTGCCAAGGACATTATCTGCAAAGGAAGACCCTCAGATCCCTACATCCAGTGAGCAGACCAGAAGTAGCATCAAAAGCTGTCTCTGTCATGAACATTACCAGCAAATGTAGAGGTGACAAAAATGAAAGAAGTCACAGAAATGACAGAAGTACTGGCACCAATCTGCTTCACAAAGAGCTAAATGGAGAATAACAAGGCATTATCTTCTTTGTGGGTGCTGACTGTCCTATGCACACTGCATGAAAGCTGTCCATGGTGCAAACTTGTATCCACACAGATTAGAAGCCCATGTGATATCCACTGAGTAGCCATAAATACAGCCAGACAGATTTGGAGGAAATGAAGGTGAAAGAGGTCTTGTGGATGTGAGCTCAATCCACTCACTGGGCCTTGAGAGTCAGGCATTCTTTTTTGAGCCTATTTTATTAAGCAGTATAAGCTTTGATAAACTTCCTTTGCCAGAAACAGTAAACAAAGGCATCCTTCAGTAGAAAGAAACCCTTTTAGCTACTGTAGAAATTACTCTAAGGTCAAGTTGCTTGTATATCTTTGCATAAAATAATGACAGGTCAATTGGGTAGTAAGAAGAGAGAAAAATTACATAAAATGGTAAACTAATAGTTAGAATGTTTACCAAAAAGAAGGGGATCCTTAATCCAAGCTTCCTTACAGAAGTAATTTGTAGTTTTGACACTAAACTGTCATTATATAAAACATGCACACAGTTTGGGAAGTAGTCATATATTGCCACCTAACTCTTACTATAGTCACTCCTCCAAGCATGATTTAAAAATAAAGCTGCTTTCCAGGGTCTTGAAAAATATGTCAAAAAAAACCCCAAACTCCGCCCTGACACTATTTTAATGAAATCTAAGGCACTTTTCAATTATGTTGGGTAGAACCTTGATGTGCCAGAGGATAAACAGTTTCTATTACCTTATTTAAGGCAGTCAATCATTCAAACTTAAAGCTTTCTGATTTCTATTCCCTGGTGATTGACCCGTACTTTTACTCTCAATAGAAAGCTTAGTTGCTTTTTTCAGAGCTGCCGGAGCCAGATGCCTACATACTTAATGAATAGAGACCTATGTACCATTTTCTTGATATTGCTGGCTATCAGCTCTATCAGCTTTTAGATATTACATCTTTTTTAAAAAACCGACGCATTAGCTTTTCTTTTTCTGTATGTTATTAAACACCAAAGTAGAATATTTATGTAATATTTGTGTGATTTGTGGATTTTTCTTAGTCATTTTAGCACTCTTAGTTAATATCTGCTTTTGATATTGCAGATTTTACATTTCATTTGTTCTCAGTAAATTTATAAAATTCATTCTTAATATTTTTAACTCTAAATAGTCTATATAGACTGTGGCGCTGCTACAACATTCCAGAATTTTTGATCTCTTCTGACTGCTTCTCCTTTTTCTGTATGTTGTAGTTTTGAAAAAATATTTTTAATGCCATTTTCAAATCTCACTTGAACTGAGGTGGTTATTTTACTGGAGTAGTCTTTCATGAGCATAAAATTGTGGGAGGCTTTGACATTTCATAAAGTATTTTTAAATAATTCCCAATCATAATTCATGCTTTTATGTTTCAGTATTTCCTCCCACTTGATTTTTTCCATAACTGTTTTCAACTGTGTAAAATTACCCTTTTCAAAGAATCAAGTCTATGTTTTAACTGGTCAGGATATTGCTTTGCTACTATTCATTTTCAGGCTGAACTCAATCTATTGTCTCAGAAGACTGCCCTTTAGCAGAGATCGAAGCCATAGAGAGTGTACAAGGACTCTTTAGAATGATGTAATGTGTGATATTTCATATGCTGTGTTCGTAGTGCGAGACAGTTCTTAGGGTCATGTTCTTTCAGTCAGCACAGAATAGTATTTCACGCAATCATCAGTTTACAATTTGTTTGAAATAAATATATTGTCGAAAGGAACAGATTTTGAATTTGTTAACATGAAGTGTACTTTTTGGGAGCACCTTTATTTAAATGATTTCTGAATTATACAAATGATGAATGGACTTTAATTAGGAAATCCTGAACACCTTCCATTGGTCCTATAAAATGCAGTAGCATTTGCACTTTTTTTTTTAAATCCACCGTGTCCTGAGGTTTTACATACAGCCTAGGAAGTGAGAAATTTGTGTGCATAAGACAAAACTGAAATAACTTATTCATTCAAATAATTAAATTTCTTTTGCCTAAGGTGTTTTCTACTTTAAATTTTTATCTTAGGGCTCTGTCTATACAGTCTGAAAAAGAAATATTTTGAATATCTGAACTCTTTATCCCCATTCTCTTTGTGTGATTTTGGTTCCTGAAGAACATTAATACAAGTCTGAAATCCTCTATTCAGGCAAATATGAAATGAAAATCCAGTTCTGATTCAGTTTTTGGGGATGCACAGTAGAAAGCATTTCATCCTGCTGGGCCCTGCATCTCAAGATAAACCATCAGCACGTAGCTGATTAGCAGAAGGCTAAACAATTTTCTGGTCCTTTTCTGGTGTTTTTGGTAGGTGGGCAGACAGGATGGTGGAGAAGAGATGCTTAAAGCTTAGAGCTGAAGGTAGTGATGCTTCTGAAGATCAGGGAAAGTTATGAGATACCAGGATCTGCCTGTCTAATTTGCCACTATATGCAGATGGATTAGTTTATTGGATGTGAGGATTCAGGTAGCCAGCTGGTTTGAATCCCCAAACTTAGCAGGGGAAGAGGTTGCTAAGAGGAAACCACAGTGTAAATTGGCCACCCATTCATCCAGTTTCTTTCTTTATACCTGTTTAGAAACCAGAAAACAAGTCCACCTACCTTAACTAGTAGCTCCATTTTCATGACACTAATCTTAGTCCTTAATCATCTTCTCTCATCCTACTGCAAGCAAGGTGCACCAGGAGCACAACCCTTCTCTGCTGACTTCCAGGCCACAAACAGGTTTCCGAGGTCCTATGAACTGTGGTAAGTCTCCTTCTGGTAAATGAAATGTGAAAGAGGAAGACTGCAGAAGAAAAGTATCAGACAGGATCCATTAAGCAGGTGCAAGTTGCAGGATGGTTTCCACCATGCAACTGTACCGGGTTCAACAAGGTGAAGTGCTGGGTCCTGCCTAGGGGTGGGGAGAGGAATGGCTAATGGCAACTCACAGTGCAGGAAAATATCTAGAAACTCTCAAGATTTAAATACTTACTTTCTGTTTTTTAGAGTGATTTTTCTGATAGTGACAAAACCTCCCTTTTTTGTCAGTTCCACTCTCAATCCTTTTCTGCTGTGGCAAGAGAAAGGCAAAGAGGAGTGCCAGGGTACCCATTTCTAGGATACCCTTCCTTGAGGGCATGATGCAGCATATAAAGAAAGTAGTTTATGGAGAAAAAGACAAAAAAAATACCTGACAACTCATGACAACTCATGTCCAGAAAAAGCGCTCAAAGTTACTAGGTGTGGAAGAGAGCAATATTTACATCTGGAGGATCATGCAGTATCTATGCTGCCACAGTGGCAATGGTGCTACAAGTGACACAAAAGTACAACATAGTTCCATTGGCAGGTCCTTGGGCATCCTCCACTCAGCGTTTGTGATGGCCATTGCTGTGGAGGACCAAGCTCTCCCACTGTCTCTGCATATGGATCACCGAGGACAATTTTGGTGTCAAAGACCTGAGACCCTCAGCTTTTTTCCCTTTTCCCCTCCATTTGAAAGACTGAACAAACACATCTAACGTTCCTTCACCAACCACTGTCAGTAATGGAAAAAAGACTTTGCAGGCTGAGACTTGGCAGCCATTTAGGCAGGAACTGGAAGGAAGTAAAAACCCTATAGCTATCTTATAGGGGTGGAATGGGGGAGCGAGCATATGAGAACTGAAAAAAATCAAACATTTCATTATTGTACAGAATATCTTTATTAGTTAGCATTCAACTTTATTGTAACTCCATTTTATCACTGTTTACAGTGCTGGACATATACCTTGATCATAGGCCTCCTTTAAAGGGGAAGGGATGACATCCTGGATGCAGGCAATCTCCCAGGTGAGCTGGAAGAGGATATGTAGAGGTTGGAGGTGTGGGGAGGGAATAAGGCGCATAATCACGGAGTTAATCCCCAGCATGATTCTTTTGAAACTCATCTATGCCAGCTGTAAACCTGATACAAACTTAGTATATGGGGGGAGGGGAGAAAGTGGGACATTTGCAGTTAAAACCCTTTTTTTCCCTCTCAAAAAAAGCTGTACAGGTGCAAGTAAATATATTTGATTAAACAGGCACAGTGCATATTGCTTCTGCTGAAACAGACTAGTTTATAGAACAGATTTGCTTATATCATTTAATCTCAACTTTATAGAACTATTTAAATCAGGCCTAAGTGGAAACCATCCTTAAGTGCTATGCATTGTAGGCCATTTTTCTGCCATCTTCTAAATATATTCACTTATACCTTACAAATAAAATTATTTCCGGGCTTGCTATCACAATTCATTTCTGTTGTAAAGAATTTGAACAGAATGTTACAGAATTTGAACATTTCTCATCATTCAGAAGCTGAATATTACAGGATTTATCCTAATTAAATATATGTCAATGGAAATGAACTAGCAAACAACTTGAATTTGTGTGTTGGATTATGAACCATATTTAAAATAAAAGTTTTCAAATTGAGTTATATTTGTGTCTGAACATGCAAAAAATTTGGGAAAGACAATGTCAAAGAGAAACTTTTTATTTTAAATATGTAAGTGGAAATGTTACACTTTATAGTTTCCATGGTATATGAAAAGCAAGAGGCTGGTAAATGTTATTTATTGATATTGTCTGAAAAAACATCTTGATCAAGATAGGATGCTTTTTAAATCTTTGCGGATAGCTGGGTTTATAGGGTTGGAAAAAATGTTAATTTTTTTAATGTATTTTTTTATCACTGACTCTTGTATGATTATCACTAAATCTTGAAAGTGTCCTTGTGAGTTTACATGTATACAAGCACAAGAAACTTACTTTTCCAAAACTCCACTACACACATTTAAATAAAAGACTGTTTTGTTCTCTGTATGATTTACCTTGCCTATGAATGAAAGCGCTACATTAATTGAAATCGAATTCTGCCATTTGTTTTGAAAAAGCATCTAACTAAACTATTATATCAGAACTTAACACTGACTTTTTCCCTCTAAAAATTGCAAGTCCTTTCAAAAGATTAACAAAATACATATTTCAGGGATAAATGAGTAGGAAGTTTAATATGAACAATGTCAAAAAAAGAAAAATCTCTATTACACAGAAATCAGAATGACTAAAAATGAGTCTGATTCCACAACAGCAGCTGAAATGAAAATGTGGGAAAGAAGGCAGAGAGAAAATAATTTTGTAAAGCTGATCCTAACTGAAGTTCTAGAAGAAGGCTTTTGTACACAGGTATTGTGAGTGAATACTACTGGACTGTGTAAAAAAATGAAACTTTGAAATAGTTGTTTTGCCTTTTAAAATTCCAATTAAAATGTTAATGAAGAGTTACATATCGATTGTGTTTCAGTAATGTCAAATCCTGACATTATGTTTTGCGTACCCATGAAAAATAAATAAAAGCTGGCTCCAAAATCTGAACCTAGAATTCTAATTCAAAGTGCCTTATTGTTGGATAATTCAACATACAAGAATGAAGGAATTAAATCAGCAACTTCTGGTAATGCATGAACTAGTACAAACCATATTTTATTCACCCAGTTTTCTGAAGTACTAAAAGTTATTGAAAGAAGCAAACACATATTCGTATAGCTAACAGATTAAGGCAGAATATGCATATATAAGTGGTGCAACTGACTAGAAAAAATTCTATTTTATATATTCACAACCTGAGAGTTTAATTCACGCTTTTTTGAATAACAGTAACTTATTTCCAAGCATACGTTTCATTGGAGCTGGAAACAAGAAACATGACTTGTGTTCTTTTGAAGATTATTAGTATTTATTGCAAGCCTAAGAATTATTCCCTTGGAAAAATACACAATTCTCTTAATTCCAAAATTCTTTGGATTGTGGCTTTACTGCTACCACCATTACAGCGCAGAGGAATTCCATTTATTTGACACTAAAAAAGAAAAATCATTTAAATTAGAGCCCAAACTCCTGAAACGACCCCAGTCCAGCTTCTCAAAGTAGATACGCACTGTGCTTCAATTTTATCAATTTGCAAGCAAAAAGTAGTCACTGATGTAAGAAAATGGCCACTAATGACCAATAAAAGCTGTAATTATTCTATAATCTTTGTTAAACTAATAAAGAAAGCTTTTAATTTTATGCAAAAATTATAGAAAAAAAGACTAATCTGAGGCCAATGAAAATGTTGTTTTTCGAAAAATAAGCTGTGATGGGAACAAATCAACCTGTTTCCAGTAGTTCTCACAGTAAATAAAATATGCTTTTTTTTTTTTAAGGAGCAAGTGAGTCCTGCATAGAAAGCTGACTGAAAGCCAAAAGAAATAATAAACCCAAAAAGACAGAAGAGTTTCAGAAAATAATAAATTTTTAAATTAATATTTTTAAAAGGAAATTGTAAAAGATATTCCATAGGTCAAAAGTGCTCCAAATGAGATGTGGCAAAGCTCTTTTGAAGATCTCTTCCTCTGATATGCTCTTAACAACACTAATATGATAAAACATGTAGTTCTTCTCTAATTTGTACCTCTGTGTGTCACATAAAATGCTGGATACAAAGCAAAAATATCAGAAAGATTGAATTAATTCTTGATCCCTCGAGAGTTGCTTCAGATAAAATGCTAGAGACAAGCAATGATGAGGCATGGGGTCTCTTTCCATTACAATGTCTCAGTCTCTCAATTCAATCTCACTACTATTTTTTTGGTTTTGTTCTTTGTGCCATGATATTTATATTGCACAATAGTTTCTCAACACACTTCACACCCAAATTCCAGTCAATACCTTTTAGAACACAGAAACCATGAGTTTCTGAAAATTTCATGCAAAAGCAGGAAAATAAATTCTCTTTTCCTTACTTTCTCACTTGTAGTCACTCTTTTTTTCCTAATCCTAACATGCCATCATTTACATCCGTGGAGATGTCTGAGAAATTAACAGGAGCCTCTGATGAATGAAAAAATTCATGTAGCTTTCTACAAGGACTTGTATGATTCAAAAATTGCTTCTTTGTAGCTGAACCTACTTAATATAAACATGCTTTCTCACTTTTCCAGCCTTCTTTTCCACTGCATCATAACGCCTAGATGACCAGTAAGCATAACCTTTCCTTTTGCATAGTGCTTATTGCAATATTGCTTTTTCCATGGTTTTACCCTAACTGGAACGTAAACACCACATAGCCACTCACATTGCTCACTCCTTCTCACTGGGATGGGGGAAGAGGATTGAAAGGGTAAAAGTGAGAAAACTCATGGGCTGAGATAAGAAATTTAGTATTTTGATAATAATAATAATAATATTGATAATAGTATTTCAAGGAAAATGAAAACAATGATGGATAAATAAAACCCAAGAAAAACAAGTGACACAAATGCAAACTGTTGCTCACCACCAAACAACTGATGCCTAGTTAGTCCCCAAGCTGCAACAGTGTTACCTCTCCCTACTTAGCAATGCAACAGAACAAGGAATAAATAGTTTTGCTGCAAAAAACTAGAAATATATATTGGATAGTTTACTAGCCAAAATACAAAAATTACATTAATTTCATGTATTATTCTTGAGGGGTTTATCTACATCAATGGTAGGAGTGTAAAATTCATATATATGCCAAAGCTAATGAAGGGTTCCAATTATATGTCTTTAACCCCATGTTTCAAGAATAGGCATAGATTTTCATTGCTCTGATATCTTCTGTATTATTGGTGGCTTCCTGGTGAAGAAATAATTCCAACATGCATCTTTAGACACCAGTTTAGGCACCAAACTCAGATGCAGAGTGAAGCTCATGAGGTGCTCTGTGGAGTCAGGGAAGGAGATGGAGTTCTCCAGAAAGCCACTCAGAGCAGACACCTGACTGACTCATTTGCATTGTGAAGGAAAACATCTCCCTCTCTCTTCCCTGCTTATCATAACAGCAGTATGACATACTGATAAAAGTATGGTAAGCCAACCAATACCAATCTCTCTCATAATATCTTATTTTAAGATTTTTTACCTATAATCCTTTGATTTCACTCCCCACAATTGTGAATAATCTCTTTAACCCTCATTGTGAGGAAAAAAACCTCAAGTGCAATGATATACAATTACTAAATATTTAATGTCTCTTTTTTGTATTGTTACCCAATTATTTCTATGCTCCTTTTACTCAAATCCCTCCAAGTAATTTCTAAACCTGTAATTCCTAATTCCAAGTGTGTTATACAATTTAATTATATAAAATGTGAATGCATTAAGCATTCCTAAGGAAAAAGAATGAGAAAGAGATAGAAGGAGAGGGGGACAGAACTGGGGATGGGGAGAGGGAGTCAGAGAAAGAGGGAGCCGGGAGAGAGAGAGGAAAAAGGGAGAGGGTGACAGCTGATGATATGATACAGCTGAACATCAGATGTTGGAGTCTATTAGACACCAAGCAGAACACCAGACATGTATCCTGGAAGCTTTCCAGTTGCCCAGGGGCCACAGAGCCTAATTTTTACATTCCATTATCGGCATGCTCACTTCACTTCTATCATGGTCTGACTACTTAGATGGGAAGCATTATAATGGTAACAAATTTTCTTCACTTGGTACACAGTAAAATTTGTATACTGCACTTGTGGGAGAAAGCTTTCAGAACTGATGGAGTTTGAACTTTCACATATAACCTATTTGTTGGAATAGCCAGATTCTTTGGCACGTAACCTGAAGTTGTGTAAGCAGGCCTTTCTACAGGGAGTAGATTTTCTTTTGTAGCTCCTTTATAATATACATACAAATATATCTCAAGTAAGGCGTTTCAAAACTAGGACTCAGAACAATTATTTTAAAAAAATGCAGCCCTGCTGTATAAGGAATACTAATTTGAAAGCAAAATTACTCTAAGGTGTTTTTTTTCATAGTTATAATAGCTAAAGCATATAAACCCATTAAAAAAAAAAAAGGAAAAAAAGGAAAAAAAAAGAGGTGTCGAAAACAAGACTATGCATTAGGAACTTTCTGAAGCTAACCAGAAAATCCAAGAGTCCAAAGAATTTTTCTGAACATGATTTAGTCAATGAAATTTGCCATGCAAAATGAAAACACCTGCAAAAGGAAATACTTTTAAGATTCAGAGAAGGCAAATAATTCCTATACTCTAGCTACTCATTTTGATCAAACATGCTACAAGCTCAAAAAATTTTCTGGGAAAGTAGGATATCTCTCTAGATCTCTGCAGACTATATTCACTCAGCTAAACTCCACTATGGGTCAGCTCTCCCCTTTACCTTGAGAGAGTAAAAAAACCTAAACATATAAAATGGTATTTAGAAAAAATGATATTTTGCATCTTATATAAGGAGTACACCAATTCTAAGTCAGTGGTGAATGAAAAAAATCCTGAATATACACATATGTACTTTTGTTAGCATTTCTGAAGGAAGATGGAACCTTCTCCCTTCAGACATAATTATCACATTTGAGAAAAAATAGAGTTTTGAATGAGACCTTTATTTACAGCCTACAGAAACTTTTTAGTCATTTACAACCTCCAAGCAATACATAGGGATGAATGGTTTGATGCCAACCTTTCAAATATAAGTAATTAATTCAACAATTAATTTTCTGCATTCTACAGTTCATGCTCAGGAACAGATATCTTTCTCTATTCTTAATGCTAAACTGTCAACTAACCTCATTAATGGCATTTTATGTCATTCTTTTATTTCTCTTATGAAGGTTTTTGATAATAGAAGGGCAAGAGAAGATTTATTCTATCAGTCTGCTCCTAAAATACATTTAAAACAACAATTTAGATTCTCTGAAGACACAAAACATTAATGAATGCAATCCATTTCTTGATGGGAAACTTTAAAGGTCAATGTAAAACATATAATGAATTTCTTCAGGTAAGTGAGAGAAGTCAAACTCAAGTTTCCAGGCAATTACACACAATCAAATATTCCCACTCTAGATTCTTGAAGAACAGTGAAGATACAGTATTCTGTAAAAAATGCCATCAGAGCTATCATGATAGGAGGATGATCATGAGGCTCTTTTTTTTTTAAATCTCAGATATTAGTCAGAGAAATATAACGAAAAACCTTGCCCCAGACTTTGGAATGATACATTGCTCTTACTACACACAAGTGCTCTGACTCAGAGTCAGAGACCACAGGGCTAACAGATACCTATCATAAGAAGCCTTATTCTGTTCAACTTCCTAATGATAGTAATAATAATTACAATAATATTCTGCAAAGTTTGTGTTTATATCTTAAAAAAAAAATCACAGTTTGAGAGAATAAATTTATATTCAAGTGTCCAAAATAAAGAGAAAAACAAAACCCCTTCACTACTAAGTTTCATTTAATGAAGTATAGCCATCCACTCTAACAACTTGGAGGAACTATCTACTTGTAGGGACTATTTAATGAGATAACTGCAATCTATTTTGGAAAAGATTTTTATTTGTATTCTCAAAAAAATATATAAATTACAGAAGAAATAGCCAACCTGTTTCTTGCTTCCTATTTGGGATTGTCTTTGTACAATAAAGTCATCACAGGGCAAATTCCCCTCACCTGTTAGAAGCTCCTCTTGTATCTCTCCCTCCTGGCAATGGCTTGTAAAAACTTTTTGGAACCACTCCTGTGATACTGTGTGTTTTTACACAGAGGTGTCAAACATACTGCTTGCTCTCCCTTGGTCTCCCACTCAGAAGCCCTGGCCCACCTGGGAGGTCAACTGCAAGCTACTGGACAGCTGTGGGACCTTCATTTGATGCGCTTTCCTTAGGCATCCTACAGAGGTTGCACTAAGATGGGCATACCATCCTGAGTTGCCCTGGCCCCCAAGACTCACACCTGCTCCTTCTGCTTCTAAAGACGTATTTCTTCTTAACCTCACAGCTCTAAACCCTTAATTATATTCTTCTCTCCTTTACATCCTTGCACCTTTCAGGCAATAAAACTCACCTGGGATTTTGCTACCTTTTTTTAGGAATCCTACAGATTTCAGGAAGAAAAGGAAAGGGAAGGGAAAGGGAAAGGGAAAGGGAAAGGGAAAGGGAAAGGGAAAGGGAAAGGGAAAGGGAAAGGGAAAGGGAAAGGGAAAGGGAAGGGAGAAAAAAGGAAAACAAAAAGAAATGCCTACCCTCATGATTCACTTCAATGTTATCATGTTATCTCCTCTGCCTCCTACCTCCAAGCAACACAAAGGGAAAGGGAACTACTGATAATAACCATGACAGATGACTTCTGGCATGTCTCCTGATATTTCCCCTTGACTAGAGATGGAAATCTATGAATCTCTGGCCATAGTGTTTAAACACATCATTTGGCCATCATTCTCTTGAGTAAGGTCTTTAAATGTGTTAAAGATCATTTTAACATACTGAAATTGTACCATGGCATCGCCTGATTAGACAGCTTACTTAACATAAAAATCCTGTTGGAAAGACAGTTATATTCCCCATGCCAAAAAAATGCATGGAAAATATGGATCTAATTTTTCAGGTTTTATGGTTATTATTCATCTGGAAAAAAATTAAAAATAAGGGGGGGGAAGCAGTTAAGAGGAAGAAGATAAAAAACCCAAAAACTTTACAAAAACAACAGAAAGCTGTCATGTTTTGAGAAAACCTTGTCGTCCTACTGCTGAGTCAATTAAGAAAATTAGCTAGAAAATCTGCACTCCCAGACATCTTCCCACCTTCCTTTTCAAACTACTATTGATGAAACTCTTAGAGAATGGGAATTCTAAATTCACTCACTTTCCAAAGCTTTGTGAAAAATATGAATCCTTTCTTGATATCAGCATCTCAATTTTCAATTTGTATGAAAAACCTGAGTGATAAGATCTCCTGAAAAACAGCAAACTGCAAATTGTAACTGGATTCAGGCACTTGGAATAAAACTCTTTTATGGTAAATGATTTTAGGAATCATATTGGATGAAGATTTAATAAAATTATTGCAAAAGAGATTTTAATTCTGATAGAAGAAGCTTACTTCATGTAACATTTTTCTAAAGCAAAGGTACAATTGAAATCATCCCCAGGAAGAGCTAATAAAGAGATGTTTTGTTTAATTTTCATAATACGTCCATTTTCCCTGTGACATGACCTTAAACTGAGAAAATGGATAGTGCAGTATAACCTACAAGAAAGGGGAGATCATTACAGAATAGTCCCCTGAAATTTCTGTATCAATATTTGGTTTCTTTCATAGAATATTTTTAAGTTGATGATTCTATAAACTCAGGGGGTTTTATCTAATTTGGGACATATTTCTTAAGACAAACTTTATAACACAATTTTAAGCTAGTTCATAATTCTTTAAAAAGGATCAGAACTCCAAAAGAAGTGGAGACTTACACAAAAAGCAGGGAAATCCTCAGTATAACTCATTAAAAGAACTAAGAGTCACTAGCTAGTGCCCATTTCAAAACCGTAATTCAAACCAATAGGAGTAATATTCCAAGTGCAAATGCAGTCACTTAGACTAAAATATGTTTATTTGTTAAAAAAAAAAAATCTAATGAAACACTCTTTAATATTTAAATAAGATTCCGTGGTTCTGCTTACCACATCTACTAGTGGGAAATACCTTACATTTGTTCTCGACTTCTAAATCAGTATTCGCGTTAACAATAAATTTAAAGAAAGGAAAAATTTCTAAATGCCATTAACTAGGAGTTATCAACAAAACTGCATAACTTTCAGAAGCTTCATCTTGATTTTACCCTCTTGCCTTATTTTGAGATATTTATGCTATAATTACATTCAGAATCCCAAAGACATCCATTTAAAACAAGGGATGAACTACAGCATATTAGACCAAAAATTGTCAGGTAAAAACAAACAGTATTATTTTACATAAGGTATTCCTGAGATTTTTTTGGCATAAAGGAGCCCATTTTTAACTTAAAAACCAAATTTTTGACACAGAGATGCTCATATTAAATTTAGAAACCAATAGAGCAAGCCTGTCTGTTTTTCTAGCCTCTGCAGTGTTTTCTTCTTTGTCATGTAGAGTAAAATTGCTTGAGCCTTTCCATGAATCCCATATTTTGCTTCCTCATAACTCAGCATCATTGCTCTGCTACTGGTAAGGCTACCCACAGCTTTGTCTTCCCTCCCAAATGCTGAGCCTGAAGGTGCTGCCTTGCAGTCACTTATCCATTCCCTGGCAATCTGCAAGAATTTGCAAGCAAGAAGAGGGCCAGCCTACAGAGAGTGTGCCACAGGCAGACCAGCCTTCTCTGTATGTCCTCTGGGTGCATTCAGAGCCCTATATAAAGCCTTCTTTTGGTTTTTATTTACTTATATCCAGGGCCCAAATTCTACATTAAGGGCATAAGAAACATTAAAGAGAAATCTTTTATAATAGTTCAAGGGAAAAGGTAGATAAAAGCACGTGCTTTCATAGGGTCTTCTTCCTACCATCTGTGAACTATCATATACACTAGTGGAATCACTTTAATTTGATCATGTGATCATTTCATAGGCACTCATTAAGCGAAATTTTAGCCTTGTGTAAGTTTTTTTTTAAGTTTTGTTGAATACTGAAGACCATTTGAGCTGTTATATTGTGACTCTAAACTATTATGTGTACAGATAGTAGAGAAATAAAACAGTGTAGAGAAGTTCAGTAATTATCTTCATATAGACCTATTCAGATCCATTTACAGAAGCAGGGGCCTGAAATAAAATGAAAATATGTTTTGGTTAATAAAAAGCATCAAGTACTGGATGCCTTTTAGCAATGTATTTAAGTTCAGGCTGTATGAACAAATATGATTTTGGCATAATATATAATTTGCAATTTACTATAGATAGGCTCTTATATCTTACATAATATTTATATGTATACTACAAAAAAAGGGGAAGAGATAAACAAATATTAAAACCCATTGTTATATAATGCTTCAACAGCAATAAAAGAAGTTTGCGGTTTTTTTAGCTCGCCCACAGTAATTTTAAACTTGACACAGGCAAAGTATACATTTGTATTATTTTACATTCCTACACTTATTGACAATAAACTTACTTAAATCTTTCCACTTCAGCAATTAACATTTTAAATATTATTTATGAATAGCACCACTAAATAATTTTGAGAAGTGAGTCTGCTCTAAATCCCTCCAATTGGTTATTTGAGATGAAACATTTACTAAGTTACAGTACAGGTACTTTCACTTTGGCATGACACTACAAGATGCTGTTAAAAATATCTTTAAAATATAACCACTATTCTTCTGTCCAAGATTATGAACAAAGCTGAGTATATCTAAGCCTGAGAAATTAATGGAAGAGAACGAAGTGTCAACTGTTTAAGGCTAAAGATTTCTGGTGCTGGCTAGGTAGTTGGCAATGTGTTGAACTATGCAGCATAACACGTGTGCAGCTGGTGTAGCAAACTACCATTTGACATCTTCTTTATTGTGTCTTGGCAGATCTACATTCCTTAGTAATGTTACAAGGATTGTTAGATACCAGCAGCAAAATGCAACAACAGCAATTTTACAGAAGAAAATATCATAGAGATGCAATTACAGAATTATCCAAAAAATGGCCAATTTATGAGCCAATGTATATTAGCAAGGTTCATCTAAGGTGAAAGGAAGGATAGCCACTATGCTATCTTCCTTTATGTTAAAGGAAGAGGTGACATTACAGCTAATGGAAAATGCTATCAGTACCCTGTCGCCAGGAAAATGAACAATACTGTAAGATTTTCAATTCAGGAATTGTTCCTTTTTCTAGTTGTAGAATATCTATCACATTTCTGGCAAGTACTGAAATATGGATAAGAAAAAGCTCCTGCCTATGTTACGAAGCTGAATTCATACTGAAAACAGCAATTGCTTCCCTAGGTCAGCTAAGACAGCAGATCATGCAATTGAATAGACAGTATCCTAAAGAACAATTTCGTACCTAAGAATCTTGGTTTATTTAAAATAAAACAAATACTCAGACCCCTATAATCCTAGTTTTAGAGAAAATACTGCAAATATAAATCAATTTACTGTAAAGATTGAAAAGCAAGAAGGCAAATATAACCAAGCTGTAAAGAAAACCCTACTCTCATTTTGTTCACTCATTCTGTTCTTTAGGGGATCTGCCTTGCAAATGCTGAATACTTGGAGCTTGATATGTTTTATGTGAACCAAACTTTTCATATAGGTATTGAAAATTGTCTTTCCCAGTCTATGAAAAATTTAATCATTTCCACACCAAGACAGTTCTCTCAAGATTAAAAACTCAAATTCCCTCTTTTAAAATAGATTGGAATGCCATAAAAAATAATACTTAGAAGAAAAAAGTAAATTGAATTACTAGCATTTACTTATCTCTGCTTAAACCTCAGGTTTATGGTGCAGGTCCTGTAACACATTAGAATATTACAGCTATTAATCAGTGTCTATATGTTTTAAAATGAGCACAAAGGACCCTGCATCAGGGAATGATCTGCTTCATTTTTTCTGCACACCCACCTAAACATCCTTTTACTCTGCAAAAAATGGGCCTTTGTCACTCAGCCCTCTGGTCTTGAAGATCCATGTCCTGAAGATCTATGAGCTCTGGTGACGGATCTCTTCTCCTGTTGGCTAGAAGGCATGGAAGCCCCTCACAGAGTGGCTGCAGAAGGACTTTTCCCACTGCCCTAGCACCTTGAGGCCATTGGGACACCCAAGGGTTCTCTGTCTTCTATGGCTAAAGCTGCTATGCTCCTCTGTCACATCATTTCTGGCTGTGGGCTGATGAAATTTCCTCCCTGAAGAGTTGAGTGGTGGTGTTTGCCCTGTCTCCCTTCCTTCCAGGCATGGCTGCTGACATCCTCAGCTGAAAGTCTTACCCAGGGGTCTTCAATGGCCACTTGCTCTTCACATGAAAAATACCTGTGCTTAAAACCTGTGCATGAAACCAAAAAGCTATGGAATTCTAGGTCAATTCTCCTTACAGACATTAAAACACAGCATGGCAG
Organism: Corvus cornix cornix; assembly: GCF_000738735.6. Classification (NCBI taxonomy): domain Eukaryota; kingdom Metazoa; phylum Chordata; class Aves; order Passeriformes; family Corvidae; genus Corvus; species Corvus cornix. Next base: position 84,854,696 of record NC_046333.1, read on the forward strand.
CTGTTCAGATATTTTTATGGAGCAGAAAGAAACAAAAAAGTTGACTCAAACACAAGCAGACTCTTCAAATTTTTAAGAATAAACTCAAATTTTGTCCATAAGCCTTCAATGGAAGCTATAAATACAGAGCTTCCTAAACCATACCAGAAGATATTGCCAGGGCCCTGTGGGCTCCAGGCCCTACTGTCCCTGCCCTCCTCCCCTAGAGTTCCCTTATCCTGCCCAGGACCCCTTGTCTTTTCCCCAGAAGCAACCACTCCTTGCCCTTGTGTCAATAAAGAGTTAAAAGGCTGACTATGAGATCAA